>NC_081416.1:94535448-94545448 GCF_949786415.1 Peromyscus eremicus | reverse complement strand
TTAGATAATATATCCTGATAATGGTTTCCTCTCCCTCTATTCTTCCTAGTTTCTCCCTACCCCCTCTACATACCCATCTACCCCCTTTCTTTTTTTAATTTGAAAACAAATAGACTTCTAAGGGATAGTAATAAAATAAATTACAATAAGATAAAATAAAAATTAATGCATTTGAATAGGACAAAAGAAAGAAGGAAAAGAGCCCAAGAAAAGGTACAAGAAACGGATACAGATGAAGAGACACACTTATTCACACTCAGGAATCCCATCAAAACACTAAACTAGAAGCCACAATATATATGCAAAGAACCTGTAGGATAAAAAGAGAAATGTATAAATTACAATTTAAAATTAAAATAAGCTAACATTTTTTAAAAGACCTAATATGACATTATGAGACAAGGAATCTCCAAAGATGCCATTGAGTTGGTTTTCTGCTACCCATCTACTGCTGGACTTGCAGCCTACCCTTAAGAGTGGTTTGTTTCCCCACTAGACTCCTTGGAGAAAATTAAATTTTCATTTAATTGGGGATAGCTTCTGGGTTAAAGATGGGGCATAGGTCCACTTCTTTCAGCTCTAGGACCCCATCTGGTGCCTCAGTTTCTGTAAATTCATATGTGCTTTAGTACTGCTGATTTAGAGGGTCTTACCTTGATGTCCTCTAACCCTCTGGCTCTTACACTCTTTCTGTCTCCTCTTCCATAGGGGTCCCTGATCCTGAGGGCAGGGTTTTGATGGAGACACCTTGTTTAGGCCTGAGTATCCTAAGGTCTCTCACTGTCTGTGTTGCCTGGCTATGGGTCTCTGTATTTTGTTCCCATACGCTGCAGGAAGACTCTTCTCTGATGATGGCTAAGCAAGGCACTAATGAATATAGCAGAAAGTTATAGGAGTCATTTTATTGCTACATTTTTTGGTTTAGAACAGAGGGATTTTGTTTCACTCTATTATCCTAGGTTACCAAGTCTCATGTCCTTAGTCACTCAAGCAGTGTCTAGTCACTCAAGTATCAGGTATGGGTCCATCTCATGGAGAGGACCTTAACTCAAATCAGATTGGCTGGTTACTTCCACAAGCCCTGTGTCACCATTGCCCTAACATGTCCAACAGTCAGGACAGATTGTAGATCAAAGGGTTTGTAACTGGGTTGGTGTTTGTTTCTCCTTTGGCAGTGTGCAGTGTAACTTCCTGTGCTGAAGATGCTAGAACACAGGGGTGAAGACTCTGTGTAGATACCAGCTTCTCTATGACTTCTCTATGTTCAGTGAGTTGTGTAGGTGTTGTCTTCAGTAATGGAACCTTGCTGTAAGTTTGTGGAGAGCAACTCAGTCTCTTTAGCAAAAGCCTAGGTTGTTTGGGGGTTTCCCTGAGAATGCTTTGGCCAACAACTCAATTATATATAACCCACTCCTGGCACTGGCTTCATTTGGTGACAAGAGATGTCAAGTTGGGGCTATCTCCCCATTATTTGGTGATTTTATTTAGATCACTTTCATATATGTATATATTTTGGGAAACTTCTACTGTATTAGGTTTCCATAGTACCTATCAAATGGTCCTGTCTTAGTTAGGGTTTCTGTTGCTGCTACAAAACACCATGACTAAAGCAAGTTGGGGAGGAAAAGTTTTATTTAGCTCACAGTTCCATATCACTATTCATCATCAATGGAAGTCAGGACATGAACTCAAAACAGGGCAGGAACGGGAAGCAAGAGCTGATGCAGAGGCCGTAAAGGAGTATTGTTCACTGGCTTGCTCCTCATGGCTTGCTCAGCCCATTTTCTTATAGGACCCAGGACCACCAGCCCAGGGATAACACCACCCATTATAGACTGGGCTCTCCTCCATCAATCACTAATTAACAAAATGCCCTCCCTATAGGTTTGCCTACAGTCCAATCTTTTTGTTTCCATTTTTCTTTATTAAGAAATTTTCTACTCCACATACTATCCACAGATCCTCCCTCCTCCCTCCTCCCACCCCCCAACCCTCTTTCCCAAGCCACCCCGCATCCCCACATCCCCCAAATCGAGGTCTCCCATGGGGAGTCAGCAGAGCCCAGCACACTGAACCTAGGCAGGTCTTGGCTTATGATTTGGATAGCAGTCTGTTAATCCAATCTTTTTTTAATGTATCTCTTTTTTGTTGTTAGAGCACTCATATACATAAAATAAGTAAATCTATCTGCATGTATGTCTTTATGCCAGAAGGGGTCATCAGATCCCAGCACAGATGATGTGAGCCACCATGTAGTTGCTGGAAATTGAACTCAGGACTTCTGGAAGAGCAGCCAGTGCTCTTAACTACTGAATCATCTCTACAGGCACCAATCTTTTATTTATTTATTTATTTATTTATTTATTTATTTATTTATTTAATTTATTTATCCTCCTGCAGTTTTCCCTCCCTCCTCTCCCAACCCCTCCCTCCCCCCTCCATTCCCACCCCCCAATCCACTCCTCTGTTTCTCTTCAGCAAAAAGGCAGGTCACCCATGGATATCAACGAAATATGGCATATCAAGTTGCAGTAAGACTAAGCACCCCCTCATGTATTAAGGCTGGACAAAGTGATCCAGTATGAGGAGTAGGGTTCCAAAAGCTAGGAAGAGTCAGAGACAGCCCCTGCTCCTAGTACTGTTAGGAATTCCACAAGAGGACCAAGCTACAGGACTGTAACATATATGCAGAGGGCCTAGGTCAGTTCTATGCAGGCTTCCTGGTTGTCAGTTCAGTCTCTGTGAGCCCCTATGAGCCCAGATTAGTTGATTCTCTGGGTTTTCTTGTGGTGTCCTTGACACCTCTGGCTCCTACAATCTTTTCTCTCCTTCTGCTGGATTCCCTGAGCTCTGCCTAATGTTTGGCTGTGGGTCTGCATCTGTTTCCATCAGTTACTGGATGAAGCCTCTCTGATGAAAATTGGGCTAGGCACCAATCCATGAGTATAGCAGAATATTATTAGGAATCATTACATTGACATTTTTTCTCCAGTCTTGTTTGGTTCTGTCTTAGGTCACGGTGTTATCCAGCCTGTGAGTCCTGGTGCTCCAAGCAGTGTCAGGGATGAGCTTACTCTCCTGGCATGGGATTTAGGCTAGACCAGTCATGAGCTACTCCCTCAATCTCTAGACCACCCTTATCCCAGCACATCCCATAGGCAGGATGGACTGTAAGTTGAAGGTTATATGGCTGGGTTGATTTTCTACACCTCCACTTGAAGTTTTGCCTAGTCACAGGAGAAAATGTGGTACATTTCCACAATGGGGTGTGACTCAGTTGTTAAAAACAATGGCATCATGAAATTTGAAGGCAAATGGATGGAACTAGAAAAAAATCATCCTGAGTGAGGTAACCCAGACCCAGAAAGACAATCATGGTATATACTCACTCATCAGTGAATATTAACTGTAAATAAAGGATAACTATGCTACAGCCCACAGACCCAGAAAGACTAGGTAACAAGGAGAGCTCAAGGGGAGGTACACCCAGATCTCCCTGGGAAGGGGAAATAGAGATTTCATGAGTGGACTGCAGGCAGGTGGGGATGGGAATATGAGAGATGAGGTTGGAGGAGGGATATGTAGGGGGAGAGTACTGAAGGAGACAACTGGAAGGGGGGCTCATTTCAGGATCAGGTAAAAGCCTAGTACAAGTGAATCTCCCAGGAATCTATAAGGATGACCCCAGCTAAGACTCCCAGCAAGAGCAGACATGCGGCCTGAACTGGCCATCTCCTACAGTCCATATGAAGGTATTTTCTCAATGTAGGTTCCCTCCTCTCAAATAACTTTAGTTTGTGTCAAGTTGACATAAAACTATGAAGCATGTCCTTAGTTTTAGCTTTGTCTCTCTCATTCTGTTCCTCATACTACTCTACGTTCCTGCTCCCTGCTTGATCCTCCTGTTCTAGTCCATGCCCCATCCATCCGTAACTATCTTATTTCACTTTCCTAAGGAGATCTATTCCTCCACCACCACCTAGGCCCTTATTCTATTCCTAACTTCTGTGGTTCTACAGATTATAGCTTGTTTATCATTGACTTAAGAGCTAACGTCCATATATAAGCAAAAGCATACTGTATTTGTCTTTCTGGATATAGACTACCTCACTCGGGATGATTTATTTTCCAGTCCTATCTATTTACCTACAAATTCGATGATTTCACTTAACAACTAAGTAATTCATTGTGTAAATGTACATTTTCTTTATCCATTTATCTGTTGAGGGAGATCTAGGTTGTTTTCAAATTCTGGCTATTTTGAAGAGAGCAGCAGTGAACATGGTTGAGCAGTGAAACATCTTTGGGTATATGCCCAAGAGTGGTATATATCTTACTTAGGGTTTTATTGCTTTGAAGGGACACCCATGGCCATGGCAACTCTTATAAAGGAAAACATTTAATTGGGGCTGGCTTAAACATTTTCAGAGGTTTATTCTATTATCCTCATGGTGGGAAACATAGCAGCATGCAGACAAACATGATTCTAGAGAAGGAGCTAAGAGTTCTACATCTTGATTTGCAGGCAGCAGGAAGTGAACTGAGACATACTTCAACAATGCCACACCTACCCCAACAAGCTCACACCTCCTAATAGTGTCACTCCCTATAAACCTATAGGAAACAGTTTCATTCAAACCACCACAGCCTAGCTGGATCTTGAGGTAGACCAATTCCCATCTTCCTGATGAATCCCACCACTAATGTCCATAGTAACTGTATAAATTTTCAGTTCTACCAGGAACGGACATGAGTGTTCCCGTTACTCCTCATCCTCACCAACATGTTTTATTGATCTTGGCCATTCTGACATGTCTAAGGTGAAATTTCAAAGTAGTTTTAATTTGAATTTCCCTGGTAACTAAGGATATTGAGCATTTCTTAGTGTTCTCAGCTATTTGAACATCCTCTATTGAGAATTCTGTTTAGATCTACACCCCATTTTCAAATTGGATTATTTCCTTTCTTGATATCTAATTTTTTTAGTTCTTTGTATAATTTGAATATTGGACCTTTCTTGGATATGCAGTTGATAAAATCTTGTCCCATTCTGCAGGCTGCCACTCTGTCCAGAAAGTGTCCTTTACCTTACAAAAGTTTCTGTTTGAAGTCACACTTATTATTTTGTTATTAAGGAATTTTTTATCATTTTACATACCAACCACAGATCCCCCTCTCTTCCCTCCTCTAGCCCCTCTAGTCTTCCCTCCCCCAACCCACCTCCCCATTCCCTCCTCCAACAAGATAAGGCTTCCCATGGGGAGTCAGCAGAGCCTGGTACATTCAGTAGAGGCAGGTCTAAGCCCCTCTTCCTCCCTGTATCAAGTCTGTGCAAGGTGTCCCACCACAGGTAGTGGGCTCCAAAAAGCCAGCTCATGCACCAGGATGACCCCAGCTTAGACTACTAACAATAGTGGAGAGGGTGCCTGAACTGGCTTACCCCCGTAATCAGATGGGTGAATACCCTAACTGTTATCATAGAGCCTTCATCCAGTAACTGATGGAAGCAGATGCAGAGATCCACAGTCAAGCACCAGGCCGAGCTCCAGGAGTCCAATGGAAGAGAGAGAAGAAGGATTCTATGAGCAAGGGGCATGAAGATCATGATGGGGAAACCTATAGAGACAACCAAACCAAACTAGTAAGAATTCATGAACTTTAGATCAACAGCTGTGAAGCTTTCATGGGACTGGACTAGGCCCTCTGCATAAGCGAGACAGTTGTGTAGCTTGATCTGCTTAAGGAGGCTCCCGGCAATAGAATCAGGATCCATCCCTGGTGTATGAGGTCACACTTATTAATTGTTGATCTTAGTACTGTGCTAATGGTTTTCTGTTAAAGTCTTCTCCTGTGCCAATGAGTTCAAGGCTATTCCCCAGTTTCTCTTCTGTCAAGTTCAGTGTAACTGGTTTTATGTTGAGGTCTTTCTTTGATCCATTTGAAGTTGAGTTTTGTGAAGAATGATACATATGGATCAATTTGTATTCTTTAACATTCAGACATCCAGTTTGACCAACATCACATGTTGAAGATGCTGTCTTTTTTCTAGTTAGTGTATTTATGGCATCTTTGACAAAATTCAGGTGTTCATAGGTGTGTGGATTTATGTCTAGGTCTTAAATTTGATTCCACTGGTCAGCATTTCTGTTTTTGTGCAATTACTATTCTGTTTTTATTGCTATTGCTCTGGAGTACAACTTGAAATTGGGAGTGGTGATCCTGCCAACAGTTCTTTTATTATTCAAGATTGTTTAATCTATCCTGAGGTTGTTTGGGTTTTTTGTTTTTGTTTTGTTTCGGGGGGATTTTTTTTTGTCTGTTTCAATATGAAGCTAAAAATTGTCCTTTAGGTGTGTAAAGAATTGTGTTGAAAAGAATTGTGTTGAAATTTTGCTGGGAATTGCGCTGAATCTATAGTTTGCTTTTGATAGAATGGCCATTTTACAATGTTAATCTTGGTGATCCATCAGCCCAGGATACCTTTCCACCTTCTGATATCTTCATCAATTTCTTTCTTCAAAGACTTGAAGTTTTTTTTCATCATACAAATCTTTGACTTGCTTGGTTATTAGAGTTACCTCCAAATTATTTTTATACTATTTGGGGTTTTATTGTCAAAGATGTTTCCCTGATTCCTTTCTCGGTCAATTTGTCATTTTTATTTAGGAAAGCGAATGATTTGTGAATTAATTTCATATCCAACTACTTTTTTGAATGTATTTATCAGCTGTAAGAGTTTCCCAACAGTGGAATTTTTAGGGTCATGTATATATACTGTTGTATCATCTGCAAATAAAGATACTTTTTCCTTTTCAGTTTGTGCCCCCTTGATCTCCTTCAGTTGTCTTATTGCTCTAGCTAAGACTTCAAGTACTATCTTGAAAAGATATGGAGTGGAAAACCTTGTCTTGTTCCTGATTTTAGTGGAATTTCTCTGAGTTTCTCTCCCTTTAATTTGATGTTGGCTATGGGCTTGCTGTAAACTGCTTCTATTATGTTTACAGATGCCCTTTTTTGTGGTGGTATTGTGTTCCCCAAAATATTGTACACCCTAATAAACTTACCTGGGGTCAGAGACAGAACAGCCACAATATTAAATATAGAAGATAGGCAGTGGTAGCACACGCCTTTAATCCTAGCATTCCAGAAGCAGAAATCCATCTGTTCAAGGATACAGCCAAGCATGGTGACTCACGCCTTTAATCCCAGAAAGCAAGCCTTTAATCCCATGGAGTGATGGTAGAAAGGAAAGATATATAAAGCACGAAGACCAGAAACTAGAAGCATTTGGCTGGTTAAGCTTTTAGGCTTTTGAGCTACAGTTCAGCTGAGACCCATTCTGGATGAGGACTCGGAGGCTTCCAGTCTGAGGAAACAGGATCAGCTGAGGAACTGGCAAGGTGAGGTAGCTGTGGCTTGTTCTGCTTCTCTGATCTTCCAGCATTCACCACAATATCTGACTCCAGGTTTGATTTTATTAATAAGACTATTTAAGATTCATGTTACACCTTATATCCCTGATCTCTCTGGGACTTTTATCATGAGAGAATGTTGGATTTTGTCAAAGGCCTTTTCTGCACCTAGTGAGACAATCTTGTAGATTTGGTCTTTCAATTTTCTTACATGGTAAATTACATTGATTGATTTACTTATATTGAAGCATCTCTGTATCACTGGGATGAAGCCTATTTGATCATAGTGGATTATCTTTTTGATATGTTTTTGGATTAGTTTGCAAGTATTTTATTGTGAATTTTGCATCTATGTTCATAAGGTAAATTGGTCTGAAACTCTGTTTGTTGGGTCTTTACATTGTTTGGGTATCAGGCTACCATGGCCTCATAAAAACGAATTGGGAAATGTTCTTTCTTTTCCCCAATTATTCTATACAATAGAAGTTTTGGCATTAACTCTTCTTTGAAAAATCTGGTAGAATTCTGAGCTAAAACCATCTAGCCGTGGGCTTTTTTTTTTCTTTTTTTGAGTGGGGGGCGGGTGGAATTTTCATGACTGCTTCTATTTCAGGAGGGATTACTGACCTGTTTAAATTGCTTGTCTGATCTGGATTTACCTTAAGTTTCGTGAATCAAGATTATTATCTATTTCTTTTAGATTATCCAATTTTGTGGAGCACGGGTTTTTAAAGTATGACCTTATGATTCTCTGGATTTCCTCCATGTCTGTTGTTATGCCCCCCTTTTCATCTCTAATTGTGTTAATTTGGATGTTTTCTTAGCCTTTTAGTTAATTTGCATAATGGTTTGTCAACCTTGTTGATTTTGTTCAAAGAACCAACTATTTGTTTCATTGATTCTTTGTATTTTTTTCATTGATTCTTTCTATGTTTTGTTTCTACTTTATTGATTTCAGCTCTGATTTTTATTTCTTGCCATCTACTTTTGGGTGTAATTTCTTCTTTTTGTCTTACAGCTTTCAGGTATGCTGTTGAGCTACTAGTATGAGATTTCTCCAATTTGTTTTTACGTAGGGACTTAGTGCTATGAACTTGCCTTTTAGAATAGCCTTCATGTGTGCCATAAGTTTGGGTGTGTTATGTATTTATTTTCATTCAATTCTAGAAAGTCTCTATTTCCTTATTTCTGTTTTGACACATTTTTCATTCAGTAGTGAATTGTTCAGTTCCCATGAGTTTGTAACGTTTCTGTTGATATTCAGCTTTAATCTGTGGTTGTCAGATAGGATACAGGGTGTTATTTCAATTTTCTTGTATCTGTTGAGACTTGCTTTGTGTCTGAGTACGTGACCAACTTTGGAAAGAGTTACGTAAGGTGCTGAAAAGAAGGTATATTCTTTTGTGTTTAGATGAAATGTTCTGAAGTATTAAGTTCATTTGGTTTATAATGTTGGTTAGCTCCAGCACTTCTGTCTAGTTTTTGCCTGGATGACCTGTCTATCGGCAAGAGCAGGGAACTGAAGTCTCCCACTATCAGTGTATGAGGTTCAATATGTGATTTAAGCAGAAGTCACGTTTCTTTGTGAACTTAGATGTACTTGTGTTTGGGACACAGATGTTAGGAATTGCAATGTCCTCTTTGTGTATTTTTCCTTTGCATATGTGGTGTCCTTCTATATCTCTTCTGATTAGTTTTGATGTCTTATTTTGTCAAATATTAAGCTACATCAGCTTGCTTCTTAGGGCCATTTGCTTTGATGATCTTTATCCATTTACTCTGAGGAGGTGATCTCTATCCTCAATGCTAGGGTGTGTTTCTTGGAGGCAGCAGAAGGATAAATCCTGTTTTTTAATCCATCCTGTTTGTCTTTCTATTGGGAAATTGAGACCATTGCTATAGGGGTGTGAGTGTCTGTGTGGGGTGTGTGTGTGTCTCTCTCTGCGTGTGTGTGTGTCTCTCTCTGCGTGTGTGTGTGTCTCTCTCTGCGTGTGTGTGTGTCTCTCTCTGCGTGTGTGTGTGTCTCTCTCTGCGTGTGTGTGTGTCTCTGCGTGTGTGGTGTGTGTGTGTCTCTGCGTGTGGGGTGTGTGTGTGTCTCTGCGTGTGGGGTGTGTGTGTGTCTCTGCGTGTGGGGTGTGTGTGTGTCTCTGCGTGTGGGGTGTGTGTGTGTCTCTGCGTGTGGGGTGTGTGTGTGTCTCTGCGTGTGGGGTGTGTGTGTGTCTCTGCGTGTGGGGTGTGTGTGTGTCTCTGCGTGTGGGGTGTGTGTGTGTCTCTGCGTGTGGGGTGTGTGTGTGTCTCTGCGTGTGTGTGTGTGTCTCTGCGTGTGTGTGTGTGTCTCTGCGTGTGAGTGTGTGTGTGTGTCTCTGCGTGTGAGTGTGTGTGTGTGTGTCTCTGCGTGTGAGTGTGTGTGTGTGTGTCTCTGCGTGTGAGTGTGTGTGTGTGTGTCTCGGCGTGTGAGTGTGTGTGTGTGTGTCTCGGCGTGTGAGTGTGTGTGTGTGTGTCTTGGCGTGTGAGTGTGTGTGTGTGTGTCTCGGCGTGTGTGTGTGTGTGTGTCTCGGCGTGTGTGTGTGTGTGTGTCTCGGCGTGTG